>NW_026930714.1:0-42500 GCF_032062105.1 Saccostrea cuccullata | reverse complement strand
CACTGTTACGAGGGAAAACAACAATTGTCTTTAAATATCACAATAATATCATGGATCTCCACAGTGTACAAGTAATTAGTAAACATTTGTATTCGGATTTTTTTTTGTACATTAGAACTTTACTTCCGGTCCTCGCTGTATGTACATAAGAAATTTCGAACAGAGAGGGAAGTGTCCCGGAAGTCTAGTCCACTGGCCCACAAAGCTAACCTACATCAAAGTAAGTCAAACTGAAATTATCCTCTAGCTTCACGGTGTTTTTCCCATAATACCAGTCAGACTCATAAACAAATGTTTCATTTTCCTTTATATTTTTCTACAATAGAGTAGGGGGTTTTCCGACTCAGTTATTATGGGGAACGATATCAACAAGTATGCTGGTCGTAAAGGTAAGAACCATATTTAATACAACGCATGAAACAGCCAGTTAATGAAAAAAATCGGATTTTTTAAAAAAGTAGTCATATTTTACTTTATGAAGGTGGTGTAGCTGAACACAGAATTGCAGTGCGGGTACCTGACACAGTTTCCAGGAAAAAGAAAGTATGATTATATCCTACAAAATTAATTCATTATATTTATAGACGATAACCTTGCAAAATGCTTAGTGACCATTTCTCTAAATTCACCCAGCTTCACATTTTGTTCTCTTTACATTTCATGTATCATATTTCTTCTTCCCAGGTTACCGCTGTTGTCCTTTTACCCAGACCCGGAAATGACGACCCAGTACTCATCACCGTAGATGTAGAATGCAGCAAAAGGTAACTGGGAATCCGGACCTTGTTACATCCGATCTGTTCTTGTACTAAGCCATAAAATGGAATTTTACTTTTGGTAATTTTATCTTCTAGATTTGTTTCGAAGAAAAATCCATACAAAGTAAAATGCAAAAAGTTAAAGCGAGGAGAGGAGGTAAGAAAAACTTAAAATTATTTTTCAGTTTACATTAATTAGGTATGTGTATTTTAGAAAGATACGGCTCCTCACAACAAAACAGGTTCCTGCATCATTTCAGAATTTCATTATATTATATATATATAATATATATATATTATATTGCTTCATTGTAGAACGGATTATAAAATTGAATTTCATTTCTAAATAGATAGAGTTTTATTTGACAGTTTTATATGAAAGTGATGGTGAAGTTTTTGAAGGACATGAAACCAAAAGAGTGAGTTGTTTTTAGATTATTAAATGCCTCAATATTGTCAAGTGTACAAATGGTGACGGGCTTCCCTAAAAATATAATACTCGACCATTAAGTCGTCTTGTGTTGCAGGAAAAAGAAGTTAAAACTCAGGGTCAAAATCGGCAAACTAAAACAAGTTCTCCGTATCTTTGCCTCTGGGATTGAACCATGTCGATGCAGCACAAAGGTATGTTAATTAAACCTCATCAAAGAAATGCAATTTATAATGCAAATACTGTTTTTTAAATTATAGTTTTCAATTGATCATTTAAAATTCCAGAGAACAAATGCCCCTATCTGCAAATGGAAAGATTCCAAAGGTAGCAAAGGCAACAGTAAGTGTGTGTGTACAGACGCTGATAGACCCACTACCACCGAGGTACCAGTGGCGGTAGAAAGTCCAGTTATAAGACCTGTGGGAGGTGGAATGCCCATCGGGGCCGCGGGTGGCGGAATGGGTACACGATTCACCATACCAGAGGAATCTCTGAATAGACTCCCGCTGGGATCCCCTGCAGAGGACATAGAATGCCAGGTAAACCCCCCTCCTCTTCCCCTCCCTCTTTAGATTAAAAGCCGTGTGTTTTATAGAATTAACGCGTCTATCTTTTTTTAATCTTCTAGAACTGTAAGGACCAATGCCCAGATCACGGTAAATGTGTGGACTGCTTTGTGTTCTCGGGGTCTCCCATGCCTAATGCAATGTGCCGCCAGTTCTGCGGAGGAAGGCGTTTTGCTCCGACCTTCAGACGAGTCCGAGGATTCCCTGGTATTTTATTTACAATATTATCGTCAATGTCGTCATCAAATTTAAAGAATGTTTAATCAAAGTGTGCTTATGTAATCTGAATGCTATAGCTTATTTTTTCAGACGATGTTAACAAATGCACATATAGAGATGAACAAGGGTGTTTAATGAAATTCCAGATCGTTCATGACCGATTCTTTGAAGTATCTATGAAGAAAGGTAAGTGTAAAATGAAATCCTCTTTAATAGGTGTTTGTGTAGGTCCGTACCATTATTATTTTCATATTTTTTATGTTTGTTTGTAGATTGCCCAACGGAAATTTGCCCTCAAAACGCAACTTGTGCATCAGATTCAAGCGGTGTAAGTTTTATGTCCTTATTTCTATTATGAGAGAAACAATACAATGTATTAGTTTCTTAAAGTCATATAGTTTACGCAACGTACATGTAAAGAAATTTATAATGGACCTTTCCTTCTGATACGTTTCTAAGATATTCTTAATTAAAAGTTATAACATCAGTTGCTCTAAAATAAAAATTCAACATACACTATCTGGAATTTAGAACAGATATTCAATTTAATCAGATGAACGTCCTTGTGATTTTTAAAAGAAAAATCATGAAAATACTGTTTTAACCGGCATTACAAAAAACTTCTTTTTTGAATAACAACTTAATCCCAGGAACCTTTATCCCCTAAAAATTCTCCAAGAAAAGAGAAAGTTCATTATCAATTTTTTTTTTTTTTTAAATAGGAATGTTAAAGAGGCATTTTGTTTTTATTTAAGGAATCACTGTCTAGTTAACAATGGAGGTGAACGAATGCATGGGATAATTTGCATTACGGGCGAAGCCCGTTATGCAGAAAATTATCCCACGTTTCCCACTGTCGTTGATGTCCCTGGCATACTATACTAACTGGACATTGATTCCTTATATTTCCATTTCATTATGAAATAAAAATTGTAGATTTAGACTTTAAAAATGTAGACATAGATTTAAATTACATGAGGACTCTCATGCAAAGTTCCGTATAGTCGTCGCCCACTGACACCAAACAGAAATGCAGCCGCACGAGATTTACATGCATATTTGGCCTCCTCAGCGTCAGACACAGAGACTGATGCGTACGAGATTTGCATGCATATTAGGCCTCCTCAGCTCATGATCTATCGACCTGCCTAATTTACATTTCGGTAGAATTATCGAGAAATCAACTCCGCTAACTTTCAAAGAGTTTACAGAGAGAAAAAAAGATTTAAAATGGAAATATATTATGATTAATCAAATACCGTTTCTTATTGTAGAATATATGCAGTAACAATGGAGTGTGTAAATGCGGAGTATGTGAGTGTAACCCCGGGTATTACGGACAAAGCTGTGAACAGTGCCAGGTAAAGAATTTATCATTATCAGCCTGGGAAACAGTTAAATTCAAATTTCTAAATTGATTTAGAGCTTTAGAATTTTTATACATTAGTCCAATTTTTTTTAATTATGTCAAAAACTGCACAGATTAAGTTCATGTAAATTGAAATGGAATATTTTATTTTAAAATCTAAAATTCCAAATTTCTAAACATGTTTTAAAATCTTAAATTTTAGCCTAAATATTCCAAATTTTTAACTCTGATTAAAAAAACAAAAAATTATCGTTTGTTCAGAAAGTTTCGTCTTAAAAGTTCAGTACCATTTTTCGTATATTCATTATTCACATCAAACCTCGAAATTTCAGTTTTCGAAACGTTTTGCATTTTGAGATTAAGAATATAAAAATTTAAATAACCCAATCACTGATTTTTTTTTTGAAATTTTCTTGAAATATCCAAAATATTTAAATTTCCCATTAACCCGATTTGAGTTTTGAAACAATGTACTGTATCAGTTCAGTATTCGAAATAAATATCTAAAAGTTCCTTTGTTTGACGAAAACATTAATTTCAGAATTGTGGCGGGAAATGTAATGAACTCAAATCGTGTGTCGCCTGTACCTCCTTCAATGACTTCAGTGGCTACAAGGATGAGAGAGAATGCAGTGATAACTGTGCATCATATAACATTCGACCCATGAGTCCTTTCCTGTGTAAGTAAATACATAATCAATAAACATAAGCTCGCAAAGAATTCTAACATTAGAAATTGTGTATCCTGCATGTCTCCATCGTCTCAAGCCACGGTCCGGAGTCCACATATAGCTCTCTCCTAGAATGGGAGAGGATCGTACATTTTGGCCGTGGTTTGCGACGATGGCATGTCTCTAAATGTGACTAGCTAAAATAAGGAGAAATCTTTGATTTATTTTTTTTATCTTTAGCTCCACGTTCTGTAACAAATTCCAAAATGTGCCAAGTATTTAACAAGAACAACTGCTTCTACACCTTTGCATACACAACGACAGGAAATGACGTGACGGAAGTTAGTGTTCTTCAGCAGCAGGGTATGTGTAAAACTTTCTCTTAAATTTCTCTATGTATTTCTTAGATATTACATTTCATCATAAACTTCGTTACTGTTAAAATATTTACTTGTTAATTTGCAGTTTGTCCTGAATATAATGGGAACTAGCAACAGAAAGAATATAATGGGAACTAGCAACAGAAAGAGCAATTATAAATACACATTGTATTTTCTCAGACGAAGGCATTTTGCCAGAAATTCATTGTGAATTTGTGTTCTTACTTCCTGATGCGTATAATTGGAATATGCAAATTAAGTGTCGTTTCCAATATAATTTAGTTTTAAATTGTTTCCTTTTCTGTTATTTTTCTATTAAATAAATGACTGTATATATTACATGTATATGTAGTTTAACAATAAATTTTCTATAATAATAAATACTGAGTATTCAGTTCTACTCTTGTTAGTAAGATACCGTAGGTTTCATTGCGGGTACAGACGCGTAGTTGCTAAGCATTCATGTTGTTTATTAATAAAACGAAAATTGATCAAAATACATTCTAATATACCAAATCGTTCAAAAAAAATATCAACAGATTTCGAAATCATTTAAGCTTTCATATCCTTCGCATGATTCTTTCGTGGATCATTGGAAGTTATTCCTCCACTTTTGGCTTATTAAGGGTTTCCAGGGTCTTCCTCCACTTTTGGCTTATTAAGAGTTTCCGGTGTCTTGTCAAACTTTAGAGCAAACACTTCGGATTCTTCAGAATCACTGGTAAACACGACCAGTAAGTCGGACCCGTCCACGGAGGAGCGCTGTACTCCAGCTATTTGTCCCTTCACCTCTCGGTTATTTGGAGTCTCAAACACCCAGTTCACTTTGTTTTCCCTAAAACTTACAACATAATTCTTTGGAGAATCCATGGCCGTTTTTCTGCCCTTCAGCTCTCGGAATCCCTTTACCCCTTCGCCAGTTTTAGAAGGTGTTACCTGCACTCCAAATATGAGAAAATCATCCGAACTGCCAGAAGAACGTGCTACCATTATCTTAGATGTAACGACTGATGACGTCATATTTAGCGCAGAATCGAGGCTAATTTGATTTTTCACAGTTCCATCATCTGGGTTTAGCTGAAGAATAAGTTTTCTATTCACTGAAACACCCCATAACGAGGCGCTATTTACTTTTCTTCTTTGCGTTAAAGGTTTGTATTTTCCCCCCAAATTTTTGTTTTTCCTTTTTCCAACAACTGGTCCACTATTGGATTCGAACATAGCAATTCTTGACAATGGCTGTGGAATTTTAAAAATAAGATCGGGATCTGTACCATTTGCTACATCTTTGAAACCCCAGAGGAGATGTAGAGCATCTATTGCACCCTCTGGTGGTGGCAAGTTTACGTAGATCATATCTGTGTCCGTGTTTTTCAATATTTGTGGAGCAACACCAAATCCAGCCTCCTGATTTTCATTTCGCGCATTCTGCTTGTTTTGTTGATATTCACCGACAAGCGGACCTAATCTATCCAGTCTTTCAAAGTTAAAAACCCAGGCTGTTTCTAGACGACCCATCATCACGTTTTTCATGTCAATAGCAAACAAACGTTGCATTCCAAGGATATCAGGCTTAAAGAAAAAAATATATAGGTATAAAAGATTGTTTCTCAGTCATTCGAAGGATCGCTTTAATTGCAAAGTCAAATTAAACATATTACCGCCTACAAACAGTCAAGACTATGATTGAAAT
Source organism: Saccostrea cuccullata (assembly GCF_032062105.1). NCBI lineage: Eukaryota > Metazoa > Mollusca > Bivalvia > Ostreida > Ostreidae > Saccostrea > Saccostrea cuccullata. Next base: position 36,411 of record NW_026930714.1, on the reverse strand, counting down.
TTTACTCATCAACGTTTAAGTATGATACAGTGTTTCTAACCGTTTTCTTCTTATGTTAAATTTTTATGATTCAAATATATGTAACTATAACCTGATGTAGACTATAATCCGGTCGAAACTCTGTAAGGATGTAAATACGATGTCCTGACACAACAGGTGGCGCTACTGGTATAAAAGTTCCGTTGGTTCTCTCTTCCTCTGCCCGGAAATCCATGGAGGCATGAGGTATGCCATCTGCATTAAAAAAATAAAAAGCTTTAAAATTTTCTCAGCAGAAACTGAGCCAATGTGCCTTATATCTTCCAACTGTATCGTATGTAAAAGCAGCGTTTCAATGTATTCCCCACTTTCGCGAAAGTGCAGGGACATAACATATCATCTATACGTCTGCCAGTTTGCCAGTCCCTAGTCACAACTTTTAAATGAGCTAAGATGACGTTTCTGTACTAGTATTTCATAAATTCATTACCTATGTGCAAAGCCTTTCTGAATTTTCATATGTGGTATGAAATTTTGCCATGAATTAGACTAAACACTTTCCAAAAAATTAAACTTTGGTAATATTTTTTTTGATTGAAAAAATGTAGGCCTGTCATATATGTATTTATAATTTGTCTGACCAAGGACAAATCTTTCTAAAAATACTATAATTTTTTCTTGAAAATTTGGAGAGAAATTTTTTCTGTATATTTTAAAATGGTAAGTTGTCCAACAGACTTTCGTCTAAAGAGAACTACAGGAATAAAGGATATAAAAGAGTGAGAATCGAGCTAAACGAGAGCTAACTGACATGTGCAATGGATAAAAAGTTAACTAAAGAACAGATAAGCTGGCTGGAGAAAATACATGTACTTAGATAGAAATGGACTAGGAGGGAGAGACTTTAAGGAGGAGATCACCAGAAATTTGTCAAGAAGTCAAGGAAAGGAGAGACCCTCGTTGCAAATGGATAACCGACCAATCTTCCGAGTAGAAAAAGGAACTAAAAAATAGAACCATTTCAAACTACTAAAAACAGGACATATATATATATATATATATATATATATATATATATATATATATATATATATATATATATATATATATATATATATATATAGGGAAAATGTTGTAGAAGTCCATGGTATAGGTTAAGTTATAAATCAAAATTAAATCCAAGATAAACAAACAAGTTTACGTTTAATTTTTACACTAAGCGCTTTCGCCGTTACGGCTCTTCAGAGTGTAACAATGATAATAAAAACAATACTAATAAAAACAATACAACTTCGTTGTTATGATGTCGTTATTATGACGTCACAAAGGCAGCGTTATACATTGGCACAGGTAAATGTCAAAAAAGCGCCAAATGTATAGAGTTAAACACATGTACATTGTAATAAAATGGAACATTTCTTTAGAGCTAAAATGTTCAATTTACATTTAATTTAGGCTGAAATAATTTAACAAAATAATCTTCCTTGGCCCTCCGTAATTGTTCATTATCTTCTGTGATTTTATAAAACGGAAATATCAAAAAGTTTCCATTCGCACATGAATCAAAATGTTCACTGCAAGGTGTATTCCTGACGGAGGGGTCTCGTATTTGTTGTTTATGGACTCTTACACGGTCAGCTAGTTTGTTACCGGTCTGTCCAATATAGTCTTCCCCGCATGAAGTACAAGTCATACAGTATATTAAATTTCTAGTTTTGCATGACATATTCGCATTGACGGTAAACGTTTTACCACATTTAAATGTAAAATTTTCTCCGGTTTTTAAATAAGGGCAGGTTCCACACAGGGGATCCATACATTTGGCAACAGTGCGTTTTTCCTCATCCGATGAGAATCTGGCTCTTGTTAGGAGTTTCTTTAGGTTTGGAGGTTGGCGTCGGCTATAGATGATGCTCTTCGGGTCAATTAATTCCTTTAAATTTTGGGATTGCTGTAAAATAGGAAAACACTGTTTTACGGAGTTATATATATATTAAGGTTCCGTGGGTTATGGGTAACGACCAGCGGGATTTCCTTATTGTTTTCCTGGCGTCCTCGTCTAGTAGAACGGAGATCTGCACAGACGTGTTTGTACCATTGTCATAGATGAAACCAGAAGAAATGGCCGTCTACAAGAATTAAAAACATTTTTGCTCAGACAAAAATATCCTAAAGACTTAATAGATATAGCAATTGAAAAGGCCAAGTCAATACCGACTGCAGATCTCCGTTCTACTAGACGAGGACGCCAGGAAAACAATAAGGAAATCCCGCTGGTCGTTACCCATAACCCACGGAACCTTAATATATATAACTCCGTAAAACAGTGTTTTCCTATTTTACAGCAATCCCAAAATTTAAAGGAATTAATTGACCCGAAGAGCATCATCTATAGCCGACGCCAACCTCCAAACCTAAAGAAACTCCTAACAAGAGCCAGATTCTCATCGGATGAGGAAAAACGCACTGTAGCCAAATGTATGGATCCCCTGTGTGGAACCTGCCCTTATTTAAAAACCGGAGAAAATTTTACATTTAAATGTGGTAAAACGTTTACCGTCAATGCGAATATGTCATGCAAAACTAGAAATTTAATATACTGTATGACTTGTACTTCATGCGGGGAAGACTATATTGGACAGACCGGTAACAAACTAGCTGACCGTGTAAGAGTCCATAAACAACAAATACGAGACCCCTCCGTCAGGAATACACCTTGCAGTGAACATTTTGATTCATGTGCGAATGGAAACTTTTTGATATTTCCGTTTTATAAAATCACAGAAGATAATGAACAATTACGGAGGGCCAAGGAAGATTATTTTGTTAAATTATTTCAGCCTAAATTAAATGTAAATTGAACATTTTAGCTCTAAAGAAATGTTCCATTTTATTACAATGTACATGTGTTTAACTCTATACATTTGGCGCTTTTTTGACATTTACCTGTGCCAATGTATAACGCTGCCTTTGTGACGTCATAATAACGACGTCATAACAACGAAGTTGTATTGTTTTTATTATCATTGTTACACTATGAAGAGCCGTAACGGCGAAAGCGCTTAGTGTAAAAATTAAACGTAAACTTGTTTGTTTATCTTGGATTTAATTTTGATTTATATATATATATATATATATATATATATATATATATATATATATATATATATATATATATATATATATATATCCCAAGAACCATTGAACCAAACAGAAAGCTATATATCTGCATATATAGAACGCGATAGACCATCAGTCAAAGACAGCAGAAAGAGAGCCCTTTAAGGTCAAGATCTAGTAAATAACTTGAGACTACTTTTTTGGTGCTAGATCCATTATGACGTCATAATCAATTTCAACTTTCTTTTTCCCGTACTTTACGGCTTTAGCAGAATTATGTAGAAAATAGGTATTTTTATGACATTCAATTTGAAATCATATGAAAATTAAACCGGATACCTATATTAAATTTGATATTGATTTAAAGAAGAGGCCATGAACAAACTAATTACCGTTTTCTGAGAGACTGTAGGCAATCTGGATACATTTCCTTTGTCGAATATGAGAAAAACTCCCATATTCATGACTGGTTTTCTAATTTTTTCATTGAAAATGACAGTTTAAAATACAGTTTTTCATCTTGTTTACCTACAAATTATGCCCGAAACTTCACCTTATTTGACCAAGCTAAAGTTGTAAAGCACCAATAAAGGAGTTTATTTCTCAAGTTTGATAAATCTGTAGGCACTTTTCATTTACTAGATCTTGACCTTAATTGAAAATTAAAACCAAACCGCATCACCAGGCGTTATTTCTGAGGTAGTACTCAAGACATACATAGAGACTACAATGAACTTACTCTACGCCTCTAGTATTCACTTACAGAAGATGGTTTTCTTCTGTTAGCTTGGCACTCTTAAGCATGCCTGTAGCTATCTGTAACTTCCGCCCCTGGTGCTCGAATGTCGGTTCCGATCGTCATCAGATGGTCCCCAACCTTCACCTGATGTTTCGCCCTCAAACCATGACATCTTTTAGTTGGGTCAGCAGTGGTGGCCAATCCACTACTCGATGGATCCCGACTTCCAGCACAAATCATCTCGGCGGTGCCATATCCAGAAGGACTACTTCTCCCAGATTTCTTGCTGCTATCTTGCATGCTTTTTTCTGATACACCTAATCAAGTGAGCAGCTTCCACACTGATTGCGATGGGAAACTTCTACAGCCGACCTCTATTGGAAACAGCCAGACACTCTAGCCTCTATCCCTGCAGTCTACCAAGAGGTCTGCATACTTAAGGCTTTTCCTCTCATGTGCCTCCTCACGATTTTCTTCCCACTGCACAGTCAGCTCTATTGCAATCAAAGTCTTCGACTGCTAGGACACTTAAACTGCGTCTGGTCTTAGGTTGGTTTCCACGATGTTAGGGAAAACTAACTTCCTGTCTAGATTGACTATGAGCTCCCAGTCTTGTCCTCTATCCAACACTGAGGTCCGCCTTGCCCCTCTTGTGTCAGCCCTTGCTTCACCCTGTCTCACAAACTGTATCTGTCTCTGTTTCTTGTCTGCTGGTCGTTTCCTTCTTCTCTCAGCCTCCAGCACACCAGCCAACTCCCGCAGGACTGTGTCTTCCTTGGGTCAGCGAAACTTGGCATCCTGATATAATAAGCACCATTATCCCTCTCTTTCCAAGCAGCATTTAGCTATAGGGTCTTCGCTTAGCCCCCACTATTGGAAGTTTACAGGAGATAAGAGTGTATCATACACTGATCTCAGCAGAAAAGAGACCCTAAACTGGTCCTGCCCAGGTTAATTACCGCTCCGGTAAGTCCCACTTCATCCAGGCCCCCTGTTTTCCAAGTTGATTTTGCTTTCCGTTGATCTACCTTAGTGCGCCGTACTTCAGCCTGAACCATGGTGCCTTTTTCTGATGCTGAAGCTTTTAATCACTGCTGGAAGTGTAACAATCCCACGCCCTGTCACTCAGTGTTTGTGTTTCCAAGATGTCTCGTATATATCAGCTGTATATAGCATACTTTTTGCCTGATTCACTGATGTTTTTACTTACCACTCTCTTCTTGTCCTTGTCTGGATCCCAGCTTCTGAAAACCTGTCATCTGCTGAGTCACTTGATTTCATTACCAAGCAGCATTTTGCTACCTTGAATTCCTCCACCACAGGGGAAACTGGTATTCGTAAACTCTCTAAAAAGACTAATGACTCTCGTGCCGCAGTCGTCAAAGCGTTTGTTCTTCAGTTACAAAATAAGGACCTGATCCTTACGTCGAGGGTTTAATCCACTCTGTAACACGGAGACCTTCCCTACGGATAAGACCTATTAAACTGAGGTGCTGTGACGCAGGAGGTGCTGCCACAGAATACAGCAAAGGTCTAAAATTGCAGCCCTCAACCAGGAAGTGGTGGCATCTCAACAATGAATATTTTTTAAGAGATAAACAAAAAATTAAAACATTAAAAACACATGGACATAAGACTAAAAAAGTTGCAGGTTCTTTGGATCCGAGAACAGGGATACTTAATAGGATTTCAAGGAAGGAAAATCGGAGATCGAGCTTCTTTTTATGCTAGGAAAGCATTCAACAAGATACTAAGTACTGTGGAAGGGATGCAAGAGATAAAAGTCCCGTACGAAAAGAGATCACGAAGGCTATAAAGGCTATAAAGAAACTAAAGGAAAAGCTGGAGAAGCTAGTTGATGGGATTACTGCTGAGATGTTTTAAAAAGCAGACACAAAGGCAACAGCAAGATATTTATATATATATATATAAAAAAATAGGTGCCAGAAACTATACCATTGGTTTGGAGTAAAAGCCTGATTGTGAAGATTCCAGAAAAGTTGTAAGATCAGTATGTGATAATTATAGAGGTATAGCACTTTTGTTTATTTGGAGCAAAGTATTCTCCATAATAGTGATACAAAGGATCCAAGATGGAGTGGGAACAGAGTTGCGTGAGGAACAAGCTGGCTTCAGAAGAGGGAAGAGTACAACAGAACAACTAATTACACTCCGTAATATCCTATATCGATGTACCGAATGGAACTCAACATTGTAACCTATCTTGAACATGAGGAGACATTCGATTTCATTAATAGAGAGGGGTTTTAGTCTATCTTGTATTTCTATGACATCCTTCTGACTAGATAAATTGGTGAAAATGGTGAAATTCCTACAGGAATCATTCCATTGTCCATTTCTAGAAGATGGAGAAAAATATGACTTGTTCCAGATAACAACAGGAGATAAGCAGGGTTGCACAATATTTGGATTCCTATTTCTGTTGTTTATAGACTTTGCAATGAAAAGAATTACAGAAACAAAACCTACAGGAATATGGTGGAAATTCACAACAAACACTGAAGACCTTGACGTAAATAATCTTGCTCTATTTTCCTCAACATTTTGAGATATCCAACAAATTGTATTGTTTCCACTGTACATTTAAAACACTGATTCAAATTCTAACTAAGAAAATTATGACATGTCTTGTAATAATAATAAAATCTGATAAAAAGTGACTTACTAGATTCCTTGGTAACCAGTAGCCCCTGTCGTGAAACAATGGCTATGATGCCGTTGTCTTCGGAAAGTGTAAGACTATAGAGAGGGATTATAATATTTATTCAAAGATTAAATGTGAAAAATATCAAGTATCAAGAACGTTTATCGTAAACCCTTTCTCTAATTACCTGTAAGTAGGAAACAAACTCTCCCCGAGATTGATCAGCGGTTTCTCTATTTTTCCATCTGCGTCAAACATCACTAGGTTATGTCCATCTGTACCAATGACATCACCATAAATGTCCATGATAGGCAATGTAGGCCGCCTCAGAACGTCTCCATACCAGGCTACTGTACCATTGTCTGGAATCAAGGTCACATATCCCCTGCAGAGACAAAAGTAAAATAAATGTCCATCAAAATAGACGAATTCTTATTCATGGCTAATTCTCAGAACTCATTGTCGTTTATATTTTTGGAATGCACATACTTATAGATCACAACCATTCTAAAGAAGTGGTCGCCCGCGTGGGGCAGTGGTTAGAGCGTCTGCTCTAGAGTCGCGAAGTAAGGAGTTGATGCTTACATCGCGGGTTCGAATCTTAATGAGGGACGTGGAGGCCGGTCCTTTGGATGAGACCATATAAAACACAGTAGGTGCTGGCACAAAAAAATCCTTCCCTGCTCAATGACCCTGAGTGCCGAGTATAGAACAAAATTTGCAACTCTCCACCGACAAGTGATGGCGTCTCCATATGAGTGAAAAATACTTTCTAAAATAATCAAAAGAAGTAACTTTTTGAAAAAAATCAAATGTGAACTGCTAATTTAATTAAGCCGCATTAACACAGATACATGTTGGATGTTTTTATATCCCAGAAAAATGAATGTGAAAAAGTTAGTACATACTCATCTCGTAATCCATTAGCTTGACATACAATATTGACATCGTTTGCAGCACAGCCGAGGGAATTAACATACGGTCCTTGTACAAAACTCTTGGGCCAAGCTAACGATACGTTAGAAGTAACGCTTAGAACATACGAAAAAGTCCCCGACGGACGACAGCCGTACATTGGGCAGCTCTCAACCGGAAGTGAATAAACATCACAAAAGAGGGAGAAAAATACAATAGTAGAGACTAAAGTGACCGCCATGATCTTTGGTTATTTAACTACTTGTGATCGTGGTCATCTCACTGGAGTGGTTATCTATCAATGAACACGGCGATATCTGTACCGCCTTATGATTTATTTGGGATAACAGAGTACATATATATATATATGTATGTAAAATTATGTATTAATTTTTCAATACTTCTGGTAATTATTATTTTTGAAATAAATCTAAAATTAAACGCATTGTCCATTGTTTAACAACATTATACCATATCCTTCTTAAAAATAGATAATTATAAGATAAATATACCTAAGTATATAGATGATCACATAGAGTTGCCCTTTATTACATACAATTAAAGATAACAATATCTCGCGATAGCTCAGCTGAATATATACATTGTACGACCATCTTTAAGGGTAGATATATAACCTATTTAAATGGCAACTGAATTGATAGCACGCCTTGCAGTTTTGGGTGTTTTAATAAACATCCCTGCATCACTTCAGGATTTTGTATCCAGCTGTCCGTGTTATGGATGTCGTCCATCCGGGACATTTTCCTTTAGTTTGACTCCGCCCATCAATGCTTCAATCGCCTGGACATCTCAGTTTTTCATAGGTCCAGTACCAAACGCTCTTGGTTGTGTTGGAAATGCTAACAACATTATCTGTCAATCAAATGGACCTCGTGAAGTGTAAGTTTTATCTTTGTAAACAAAAACATTTTTATTAAAAAAGTTAACTTTTTAATTTTTTTGAAATTGAAACTTTTTTGCAGAGTTTCTAACTTCCCAACCTACGATAACAAAATTGTAACCATATATAAACCAAATAAATAATGTGCAATTTTCAAAATATGTTGGTATATTAGGGTCTTTGTAAAATTCTATACAGGGGGTACATCAGTTTTGATGTGGCAACCGGAAATCTGATGTGGAGAGATGGCATTTTAAGATTCCCGGTTCTTCCGGTGATGGATGTTTATGGTGACGTCATCGGATCAGATGGACATAGTCTGGTGCTGTATATGGATGATGGGACCCTCAAGCCAGTTATAAGAATGAGTGATTGGGTGTATCCTATATTCAGGTTTCTTTACTTACACACTGAATTGTCGACGGATTTTTCCGTTATTTCCATGACAAGGAGCACACGGCGTGTGTGACCGGTCGGCAGGGGATTCTCACTCCTCCACGGCACCTGATTCCACCTCTGATGTTTTGGAGGTCCATGTTTGCTCTGCTCCTATTTTGTATTGTTTTATGGACATTTAATCTTGAATTCTGTTCATTATCTCCATATATACTAGTATTTTATCATACATTTTTTGAAAAAATATTTCACTCGGGTACGAGCATGCAACATGAATACTTTGTAAGAACCATTTCATAAATAATTTAAAGTAAATGCTTGTATTCTTTATGAATTACCACATTTAAGCTATGCTATTTTTTATTTTTAGTTTATCAATAACGGAAGACGATATCTTTGTGTTTGTGTCTAAGAACGGATATCTCATCAGTTATTTTCCTGGTATGCCATTTTAAGATGAATATTGAATTTTATACACTCAAAATTTAATGCTATAGATTGAGTTATACTTTGAATATGCAATTCTACATTTATATCAATCGCTTAGATGGTGTTGCGCATGCCAATATACCTTTTCCTGGTGAACTTGAACGGGTCAATGGAACATTCCATCCGATTTTCAGTCCTGTAATATCTGGTCGTCGGGCGTATGTGCTAACCCAGTTTATTCCCGAAGGAAGCAAGGTCGTAAAAATAATTATATTTTTCAATCATTTCAGGGTGATTTTCGATTTGTATGTCTATCGTTTTATAATTCTGTCGTAATGTTTTCAGGAGCCAGGAAATCTAGGCATGCGCCGTCTATATGCAATTGATGTGATTCCAAGAATGGTTGATAGACTACATATATCTTGGGTGATCAACTTTGAAATGGAAGAACCAAAGAAGACAATGAATCGAGGAAACGTGGTTTTCTTCGATCAAGAGGAAGAAGAGAAACCACGTGACACAGAGAAGGTTCCACCTCGTGTCATGGTGAACTCGGATACGGACACTGTTTATGTCAGTCTTCCGGCCCCATCCGGGACCGGAACCGGAAATACCAAATTCTGGGCCATTCAGGACAACCGGACTTCTAATATACCTGAAATTCTGTTCAAGACAGAGTTTTCATTATCATCAATGGCAACGTACGAAGAAGGTAATAATGATCAACATACAATAGACAAGAGAAAAGATGGAATATGGGAGAAGTTTGGTCCACTGCGGGACACCACACGGAGAAGTGAAAGAGAAAGACAGGAACCTTCTTCAGTCTGGGCAGTTCACAGCAATAAAGAAATCATCCTCGAAATTTCTCCGTTTTCAGGAAATATAATTAAAAGCATTAATATTTCTCAGGTTCTGAAATCAAAAGCGATGATAACATCTGACATCATGGTAACAAGATCTAACGTGAATGCTGCAGATCATTTAGTTTTTACTGCTACTTTAGTAAATGGGCCGTCTGTGGCTTTTTCTGATCTATGTAAATCGCTAGGAATCAACAGGTCACAAAATAAAAATTACGTCATTCAAATGGAAGGAGACGTTTTAAGCTGGGCAATACCGACAGCCAAAGATCTTCCAGGACTCGGACAAATAGCAGGAATCAAAACGCATGACAATTCTAATGACATACGAGATATGTATGTTATATTTGCCGGTGATAACGAAAGTTCAGTTGTGTTTGGCGTTCACTAATTATATACATGTATACTGAATAATTATGTTAAAGGAAACCGTAGCATCATTTTCTGACTATCAATAAACATTTGATTTTTCTTAAAAAAATTATCATTTGCAGACTTACTTTATGTTCTTTATCTTTACGCTCCTTTCCCTTCTTTTCTTATTTTCGAACAAGTTTTTATCGTAAGCATGTAAAATCACATATTTTCGTGGGGTCAAATGATACTCTTGGTGCATATTTAAATTCATGAAATTGTTGAGAATATATGTAATATTTTGCATTTCTTGAATTATATGCCCTTAAAACAACGAATACAAACTGTGATTTCACAGTTAATTTCTGTATACTAAGTTTCTTGTATAAGTTCTTTATTTGTGAACATTTCTGCCAATTTAAAGTCTGTTTTTTTTGAGAAGGGCATATTATATGCCCTTAACGAATACAAACTCAAGAATTTCTGTAACTTTATTTGATAAGTTGTGAGTTTTGCTAATTTAAAGTCTGTTCTTATTTGAGAAGGGCATACTGTCTTTAGGGCAAGTTTTAGTTCTAGAGCAGAGTAGTCATTGTCCAATAGCAAACTAGTCACCTCTCTTTTACGAAATACATTTTCTGTGTGGACGACAGGGTTCATGCAATAATATCCCTAAGCTTTTACACCAAGGAATAACCTGATTTGTTATTACTTCTGCGGTTTTCTGTAGAGAGCAAACACAGATACTTTAGAACCCCTCTCCCACTCCAACATTCATTCCCGTGGTTTTTTCATATTTAATTAGTTATACCTATGTATCATGATAAGCACAAAATAATTGGCGATCCATAAAAAAAACATCCTCCTTTAATAAATAATATATATATATATATATATATATATATATATATATATATATATATATATTTTAAATAGTACATATTTGCTAAATACAGATGGTGTTAAAAATTAATTTTATTTTCAACTTCAGTTGATGAAACAATATATAGAATTTTAAATAAGAGAAATGATGGAGTCAATTAAGACACGCAATTCTATACATGTTCGATTTTCATACCTAATCCGCTGTGAGAATTAATCAATGCGTTTACCTTTAAACGTCACAGAATCAGTATCACATAGCAACAGAGATCAATGAATAGAATTATTTTATGTATTTTGTAACTCAGTTGCATTCATGATTGATCGAAAATGGATAATTTTCTCATTTTAATTGCTGTGACCTTCGTGGAATGTAAGTAATATTTTCATATTTCAGATTGAGATATTGCATTCAATTGTTTCAGTGATGTACATGTAAAGTACTGATTAATGTTAGATTCCTTCCGCATTGATTTTTTTCCGTCTACGTGTACCACTGTGGTTAATGAAACACACATTATACATGTACTATGATGTATAAGGTTAGAAATGTGTTTCTCATTAAAGGAAAATTACAAAGCCTTTTTTTTTTGGTACTGTATCTTTATTATTTAGAAAGACGAAAAGAATTGTTAGTAAGAGATTTTTTGTTGGTCTTAAGCTAAGTTTATTATCTGTCCCACATGAGCACTTTCACTTCAGTTTAATCCATCTCAAAGTTCCTAAAATTTCCCTGTGGTGAGCAGATATATAGAGAAAACGAAAAGAGTTATAATTGAAATTACACCTAAAGAAAATGCAAGAAACTTTTTTTCATTCTTAAACTGTTTTCTCTCCATTGACAAATAAGATTCATACGATACATACATGTACTTTGTTGTTCTATAGACGACAGGCAAGAGAACTTACTCGTCCGTATATATTGATTGATTCTTTTGTGAAGTGGCGGCCATTTTGTTAAAAAACCGGAATTAGATATACTAGCTACAGATTGTAGGTTAATTTTCGCTGATTTAAGTCGATAGTATTTTATATCTAAGAAAAGATGCATTTCAGACAATTTTCATAACTGGATATATTTTTTTGAGGAGGTACATACAATAAGCTACTTGGGTCGATACACACGGTCAACATATCCTATCCCAAACCACTCTGTTTACCCTTCTTTAGACTGTTTATAACCTTCAAAGACACATAATGCATATTTTCTTTAGCTCTGAAGGTTGCCTTCGGCAAATTCATGGTACCACATGTACAGAACGTATAAGTAGCATGTAATAATTTTAAAGTTGGAAACGTCAACTATAAGACGTTAGTTATTCTAACTTTAATGTTTGATTCTTCAACTTTAATCTTCGCCTTTTCAAGTTTAAAATTGATAATTTCAAGTTTAAAGTTGATAATTCCAACTTTTCCAACTTTTATCTTGGATTTTTCGCCGTTAATCTTGGCCTTTGAACTTTTACTGTCTTCTTGTATTTAAGTGGAAAATTTTGTAGCTGCAGTAAAAAAGCAAGCAAACAAAAATGTTCTACTAGATCACTTGCAAGGTGCAATTTGTTTTGCTTCTTACATGCCACGTATACGTTTCGTTTTATATTGTAAACAGTCAGGTACACTCTTGCCCGGAATGGTTAAATATTCGTTCATTTTGTATTATTACGTTAATCATTTTTTAATGATTAGATTTGTGTTGCATTATCATCCCATAATCTTGGATTCTTTAATGATTAAAGAAAAATATTTCAATGTGTTTTTAAATACAAATTTGATACATTTTTAGCTGTATTTGTAGCATGAAAAATAGAACTGAATCAACATACTTGTATAAGTCAAATGCCTTGTTTTAGCTAATTCTCAATGGAACAGGTGTAGATAACGAATGGAAATTGATCTCATAAAAACTATATACAATAACATTCTGTGAACAACGCATTTACAAGAACCACAGAAATTCCAGAGATCGGATGAGGTGCCTAGGAGGAGTAAGCATCCCCTGTTGACTGGTCACAACCAATGTGCTTCCTATGTATTGGTCAGGTAGATGGATCATTCCTTAGTCAACATTAGTATAAAGACAAAGGCTTAACAATTGGTATGAAACAAGTAAGCCAAATTACGACCCAGTGATAGGTTATATTTTCTAATAAGATTATTAGACTGGCCATAGAGTTTAGTATGATAACTTTTAACGGGGTTGTAAAATCCCTGTAACTTCAACTGTTCAATTCTTCTCATGAAGAGGTTTTTGAATGTTACCCACCCTACTATTGCAATTAGTGCCAACCTTCCCTTACAGTTTGTCAACTCTTTATGACATTAACCCACACTACATAAATGTTGTAAATGAGGAATTTAAGCAACCTTTCAATATTACCTGCATGGAACTTACGAATCAGAGTGAGTTATTTTAACAAAGTTATTTTGTTGATGACCACTCACAATATGTGAAAACTCTTCTACATTATGTCGATTCACTATTACGTTATGAAGAAGCTGTCTCCTGGCCTTTATATGAGCATAACGTATTTTCCTTCCGCAAGCACTAAAATGGCGAGAGAGAAAACTGTCGTAATGGATTGTATAAATGAAAACTTTAAACAAATGATTGTCTTGAAACATGCAAAGCCTTAACACTGACTGTGAATTAAAGTAAATGTAAAAAAAAATCATTTTTTTAATCTGATAATTGAATAAATCAAATATTATTCACATGACTTTTATTTTGAATATTTTTTTCTTTTATTATAAAAGTCTAAACAGGATAAAATTAGTTTCACATTAAGTTTAGCTGAATTAAGTTGAAAACTTTTTGGTCTATAAAGCACTGAAGAGTTCCTTTCCTGTGATCGTTCCATTACCATTCAGTGGGAAATACATTTATAAATACATTTCAGTGGCGTTTTTACTAACTTTCACTAACTAGTTTATCAGTTTATCAAATAATTGACATATTCTTAACAAAGATTTTATTTCACGATTTCATCATTATAGTGATATTAAATTCATTTTTTTGAAAGAGGAGGTCAGCCAGTAAAAAAAAATCATTTACAAAAAACTAAACAAGCCAATCAAAAAATGTCTATCCCTAGTTCACTTGTTGTTTCCAGGGGCATGGCCGTGTATACCGGTAAATCTCTTTTTTTCCACGTATATATTTTTTATATTCTATGTTATTTACAAGAACTTTCGGGGGGGGGGGCTGTAATTTCATTGAACATTACATTTTCTGTTTATGTCTGGCGACGGGGGTTGATATTATGTGCCTGTAATTTTTTAAACATAACTTTACCTCGATGAAGTTTAAAATTCATCTAAAAATTATGTTATATTAAACACAAAGATGCGAATAATTTTATCGAATTTGCAAAAATATATATATATATATATATATATATATATATATCAATGAATTTTTAAATCACATAAGAAAGAGTGACGGCATAAGTTTATAATATATCCAATGAAATGTGACCGCAGAATAATGTCTAAAGTGGTAACTGAATAGGATATGTTCACATTATGTTACCACTTTTTACAGTAATAAAGCACTAAAGGTATGTGTTCACCTGAAAATGTCACTCGAATATGAAGATAAATCCATATCACGTGAATAATACTTTGATATAATAGAAATATACACAACAATGGGCTTTTGATCATGTGATGAACCACTTTAACAATAAAACACAATTTACTTGACGTAATGCAATTTTGACTCTCATATTAAGGAAATGAAATGATGCAAAGAAACATTCATTCCACGTAATAAAGTTTTAAAACAATGTAAACAAATTATCACTTCACATAATGAATTTTTTACTTCAAGTTATGAAGTGCTGACATAATGAAAAAATTGACATGATGTTAAGATATATTTACATCATCTCATAAAAAATGGACATAACGTAAAGATATGTTCACATCACGTAATGATAAATTGACGTAATAAATGCATAGTTGTATGCTATAAGGCAGTGATGGCGTTCCATACACCATCCATTCAGTGACTGAAGGACCACTGAAAAGTCACTAAGATGACGTCTCTACATGAGTGAAAGATGTTCGTTTCGGACGTATAAAGCAACACTTGAACAATTTATCAATCAACCACTAACAAATCCGTTTTAAGTTTTCAGATCGTTTGAACAGTATTGGTGATAAAAGGTTTTAAGCATTATGAATTAAAGCAATGATTTCTAATCTCTTCTACTAGATGTGCTGGCCGGTGAGACATGCTATTTTAAGAAATACTACTACTCTTATTCTACTTATGGTAGAAAATACTGCTACTCCTCCTGCTGTGGAACTTATTATAATCGATACTGCTGCTATAGAACCAGGCGAGTAACATTATACTACTTAATAAGTGTAAAAATAACAATAGAGATCTTTATATAAACGCTAGTGTTGCTATAGAACCAGGCGAGTAACATCATACTGCTAACGTATACTCTATAATAATAGCTATAGAAATCTAAATATAACTGATAGTGTTGTTTACAAATAGCAATAGAGATCTTTATATAACTGCTTGTGTTGCGATAAAACCAGCTGTGTTTCATCATACTGCTAATGTACTCTGTAAAATAGACATAAAGATCTGAATAATCGATAGGGTTGCTATAGAATTAGGTGAGTAACATTCTGTTAAGTACTCTATAATAATACAAGTAGCTATAGAAATCTAAATATATCCGCTAGAGTTGTTAAAATTATAACCAGGCTGGTAATATAATACTGTTAAAAGTACTCTATAAAACCTTTAGAAATCTTAAGATATACGTTAGTATTGCCATAGAATTAGGCGAGTAACTGCTACATCAATCGGCTAAAGAGCGCTATATTCGATTATAAAGATCTAAATATAACCGCTAGTGGTGCTTAAGAATCAGGCCAATAACTGTTGCATCAAAATGCTGAAGATCACTATATACTGTAACAGTTGTAGAGATCTAAACATAACGGCTAGCGGTGCTACATAGAGCAAGACGCGTGATATCAAAGTGCTAATTAAAGTACTTTATAATTACAGCAGTTAAAGAGATTTACAATATAGGAATCTTAATATAATTTTAACGTCTTAACTTTGAAGTATATTTGCACCTCTTTTCTCTATGTATTTTGTATTTTTTTCACTTGCTCCTATCCCTAGCTTTATACAGTATATTATTCACCTTGACCTTACAGTGGTGGCACGATAGCTGGGGCTGTGGTGGGGGCCCTGGTGTGTTTAGCGGTGATTGCGGCGGTCGTGGTGTGTGTCGTCATGAAGAAGAAAAGATCCAGAGGAGCCATTATTGCGCCGTTTCATAATAATACCACAGGTGTCACAATCGGTAAGCTCACAATGACGACAGGTGTCACAATCGGTAAGCTCAATAACACAGGTGTCACAATAGGTAAGCCCAATAACACAGGTGTCACAATCGGTAAGCTCACAGTAACCACAGGTGTCACAACCGGTAAGCTCAATACCACAGGTGTCACAATCGGTAAGCTCCCAATAACGACAGGTGCTACAATAAGTTCTAACTTTTCAGAGTTGCTCAAAATTACCACATATGTTACAACTATATATATATATATATATATTAAGCTATAAACTACAAGATAAGCTTAATCAAGATAAGTAATCTTGACATTACCTGTGTCACAACGGATAAAATGGAAATTATTATATGTGTCTTAATACATTGTAATAAGATAATACAAGGTGTCAAAACTGTTGCTTACAATTGCTGAAATATGAATTTCACTTAAAAATTTCATTGATAGATAAACATGCAAGTTTATCTGAAATATGAATTTCTTTCTAATCTTGGACTGTTCTGCAATTTAAAAATTAATATTTTTTGTTTTCCTCAGTGCACTCCAACACACAAAACCAGTACACAGGCCCACCAGTGCCGGCTTACCCTCCACCACCCCCGGGCTACAGTCATGCCCCACCTCCTCCAATGTATCAACAGCCCCAGGGATACTCACAATATCCTCCCCCGCAATATCCCCAGACTGTTGGCGGCGGCATCAATCCAGCTTATCCACCCAGTGCCGGGTATACCATGTGATAAAATATTTTTTTGCTGAGTGCTCTATATAACACTTCACAGATACTAGTATTTTCTATTATGAAGATATATTATTACTTTATTTTGTTTTTCTGCACGGATATTATTTCTATGATCTAAGCCGGTTGCTGTTGGGGTATAGAGATCGACCGATTCATGTATTTTCAATCAGGAGATACAGATTATCAATAGTAACCTAATTTGTTGGACGTTATCGTGCCGATAGGCGGTCTACTATTGTTCTTCATGCATATCATTATACCCCCACCCCCGCTTGAAAAGTGGGAGGGTATATAGTGATCGAAATGTTCGTCTGCCCGTCTTTACGTTCATCTGTCTATTTGTCCGTCCGTCTGTTACGCTTTGGGGGTACCCATTTCTATAATCCACAACTCCTATCAAAACACTGAATAAAGTTTAATGAGACTTTCACAAAATCTTTATTACATAGTGCCATTGTTCTTCTCCTATTTTACTTTTTGATTGGACACATATTGTAGGTTAACCGTAGCAAAAATCGACACTGACATTCTTTCTATTATATTGAAGGGTACCCATCTCTTATCCACAACTCTTCCTATATCATTAAATAAAATTTAATAATACTTTTACAGGTTCTTGATTACAGAATGCCAATGTGCACTTCATTTTTTACGTTTTTATCTGACACTTATTTCGGGTCTCCCAGAGCAAAACATGGACTTTGCCATTATATTCATACAGGAGGTGGGGGCATCATTTAGTGAGCTCAGTGTACACAGTATCTCTAGTTTATATTTATTGTTACTGAATCCAGTTCTTTACATGATTATAAAATATGATATTTTTATATCTCTTATACATCAATTTTGGTAATTTTCTGAATTAAACTATTCCTTTTATCATTTTTACAAGATGAGATGAGTGGCATTTTGTAATTTTGCAAAAATATTATTCGAATATGTTTTAACAACAGTGGATCAAAAATTAACTGGCAGATATTCTTACTTTATTTTGTTAACAATAGCAGAAATTTCAACGAACCTTGAATCAAATGCTGAAACACAACCTAGTAAGAAAACTTAAGAATGGTACAGAAAAAATAAATTTCTTTGGTTTTCGCAACCAGTAAAACGTACCTCCATCACCTGCATACGGAGTTTATATATCTCAGGTGATTCGATGCGCAAGAGCATGCTCTTCGTACTATGAACAATTCTAAAATGAGGTAAATGATTGACAAACAAGAATATCAGCAGTCTCGTTTAAAGTCATAATTTCGAAAGTTCTATGGTCAATGCAATGACCTTGTCAGCAAATACAATTTATCATTTAGACAAATGCTGACAGACGTTTTTCATACTAATTGTTAGTCCATTATTTATATACTGAGTTGTCAGCAAATACAATCTATCATTGAGTCAAATGCTGAATGACGTTTTTCATACTAATTGTAAGTCCATTATTTATACACTGAATTGACGGATTTTTCCGTTATTTCCCGATCATGACCAGGAGCACACGGTGAGTGTGACGGTCGGCAGGGGATGCACACTCGTCCATGGCACCTGATCCCACTTCTGATGGAGGTCCGTGTTTGCTCTGCATGCTCCTATTTTGTATTATTTTATGACTTTTGGTGTTGCATACCTTTAGTTATCTCCATATGTATCATGCTAAATAAGTGCACGTGTATTCAAATTATAAAGGAAAAAGCTAAATAAAATGGTGAAATGTTTGTGAAATGAAAACGTACAACGGTCTCTATAAGAAATAAAAACAGCTATGTTCCTCTTCATTGACTATGGTAGCCCTTTAAGACTACTTAAAAATATTTTAAAATTCGAAATAATCAATTATCGATTTTTTCAAAACGAATTTAATTCGATATACATTAAAAAAATTTTCGAGTTTGTGATAACGAATTTATTTCGTCATAAAAATTTTGTTTAAACAAATTAAATTCATTTAAAAGTCATTTTTAAACAATATTCTTAATAGTCCGTAAATGGTTTTTCTTATTTAAGAGTTATTGAGAAAACGATTGATTATTTATTGATTAATGTTTGAAGGAAATAAAAATGTAATAAAATACTGTAGATCACTTAATTTTCGCGACACCTTATTTTCTCGAGACAGTCATTGACTCCTGATTAGCGAGACAAAAGTTTCGCGAATTGTGGTTATTGCTCTATATAATCTTAATGAATACTATTATACGCGAGAATTACTATTACGCGAAAATAAAGTTCTCGCGAATAAAAAGTGATTTACAGTATTTCTTTCATGAAGCCTGCATGCAAGCATCATCGGTTGAAAAATTTGTTGTTTTTTTTCAATTTTCCATATTTTCAGTTTCTCTATGTTTATGACTCTTCGATCCAAATGAAGTGTAGTAAATGCATATATTACAAATTGATGAAACAAGAAAAACCATAGTCTCGTTAAAAATTGTCATTTTTATGGTCGATACAATGACATAGTTAGCAAATATAAGCTGTCATTAAGTTGCATACTGACTGCATGTCGTATGTTTTTTATACTTATTGTTAGGCCATTATTTAAACATTTCAGTTGTCGACGATTTTTACCGTTATTTCCCCATCATGACAAAGAGCCCATAGTAGATGTGACTGCTCACTTCTCCATTATCATGGGACCTGACCTGATTCCACATCTGATGTTTTAGAGCTTCGTGTTTGCTCTGCTCCCATTCTGTTCATTATATCCATATATTTCATAACTGATCAGTAAGAATACTAAGTATAGTTCGAAGCGCTGACAAAAAATGTCATCAATGGATTCAATTTGAAGAGCGCCACCAAACTTCAGATGTACACCCAATTTTAGCAGGTGGAATGAAATTTTCAGTCAAACATTTTTACACCCAAAATAAACACGTGTAATTTTCATTCAAACCTTAGATTTCAAAACTTTAACGGTATATTTGTATCCTGTAATTATTTTCAACAATTTTATATTCAGATTTTATCTCATCATTGTATTTCTAAACCTATTCACATATCTGTTATGTCTCGAGGTTGAATACGTATCAAGATACATTCATGTACTAAACAGTATAGAGCGGAAAGGATCAATGTTACGGATATCTGTAACAAATTCCATAATCGATATTGAGCAAACAAACAGGATGAAAGTTTATACAGAAACAGGCTAGAAATTCTATATATACTGGAACCATATCATGACAGCTAATTCATTAAGTATTCACTATTTTAAACAAATGAGCCGAGAAATTCATGCGTTAAATATTCATCAGGAAGTCAATGCAAGATTTTTTTTTCGTATCATTAAGTTTTTCATATCAGAAATACGGACAGCCATTTTTTGTGTTGAAATTGAAATTTATAAGCACCTCTTGATTCAACAAGGTGGCATATTGCATGCATAATGTGTAATAAGTATTAGATAGAGTATATTCAAGCAACAGAGTCTGATGAGGATAAAAAAAATATATTTACAAAGTCTTGTTTTTTCAAAAGATCATACCGTAAATTTTGATCAAGATTGAAAGTAATGAATTATGGAGATAACGAACAGTATTCAAGATCCGCTGTGAGCTCCTTGTCATGATCGGGAAATAACGGAAAAATCCGTCGTCAATTCAGTTTGTAAATAATGGACTAACAATTAGTATGAAAAACGTCAGTTATTTTTCGACTTAATGATAGATTGTATTTGCTGACAAGTCCTTTGCAACCATAGAACTTAACAAAATAGTGACTTTAAACAACACTGCTGATACTCTTGTTATGTCAACTCGTTTATCAATAATTTTCCTCGCTTTTAGAAATTGTACAGTCATACATAGTGCATGCTCTTGCGTATCGAATAAACTGAGAGATATAAACTCCATATGCAGATGATGAAGGTCTATTGATGCATATGTAAGGGAAGTTGTTTACTTATTCGAGTAAAATATCCAAATAGGAAGCATATATGTCAGACTCTGTGGTATCTTTTATATCAAGCTCTCCGGGATATATAGTATCGACATAAGAATGGAAATAACAATTGTTAATTGACAATACCTCGTCGATATATCTAAAAGTCGATCGAATGGAAGGCCACAGGAAGTGTTTTCTTCTTTTCACGTATTAGATTTTGACAAATTCTCCTTTATATAAGTACAAAAATAGGTCTGCTAATAACAGTTTCATTATATTTAACCATGCATAAACAATTATAATACAGTTCTCTCCGACACATGACAATACAAATAAGGATCAAGTTTAGAGATAGTAAATTTTAGATACACTTTTCAATCACCCCCTTTTTATCAATTCTGTAAAGGAAGTATGTTATAAAATGTCTGAAAGCATAATCCTAACATAAAAGCATGTAATATCTACCATTTTTATAATCTGTTTTTTTGTAGAGCAATAGATGGAAGTCATAAATATTAATTTGAATTTATGCCAGTTATTGATTCGTTAATTTTTGAAATTCTTCATCAAAGAGCTGAAGGTTTAATTTATAAAAAATCTTATCATGAAAATGTCAATAAAAAACTTGATAAAAACAAATAGTGCATCCAGACCGCCATTACTATTCGTCTATATCCTCTGGAACATATTGTGCATTAATTCGAGATTCTCCAATATATGCTCTAGTGTCTGATGGTAACACCTTTACCCAATCCTGGGTTCGTATTCGATTAGGAATCTTTAATTTATCTAGTTTTTTCAATAAATTTGGCGTAATGGGTCTATGTCTGGATGGATAGACTTTTGGCTCGTTCCCTATGAGCCTAGATGGCACAAAAGTTATCACATGATCACTACCTCGAGGTCTGTCGAACGACTCTTCTTCTGAGTAAACGTCATTTGCATATTTCTCGTTGTTATTTAGATCCTCAATAATTTCCGGCAATGTCATTTTGTTGCTATTAGTCCGGGATCTTTGAGGACTCGCGTTATCCTTTTTCACACTACAGATTGATCTAGAACTTCCGGATTTCAAAAATTCTCTTACTTTCCCGACTTTGGATGATTGACCAACGCCCAGTTCATGATGGGTAATTTCATAGCTTCTGTTCTTTGAACTACTTAGGTTGAAATTGGACTTTTCTCGAGAAAAAGATGCGATTTTAGGAAGACCTGGTTCGTTGACTGGTTTCTCCCCAGCCACGAAAGAATAGCTGCGATGAAGAACAGGTTGTCGGGTGTAAAGGTATCCTAGAAGGTTCTTTCGGGCAGTGTCTTTTCTCGTGTAAAAGTCACGTTTAGTGAGCGGGAGAAGAAAGTTATGAGAAGTTTCAATTTCAGGGACTTCGTTATCAGAATGAAGACGTGGCCGAGTTTCGATATAGCTGTCTTGTCGATCTCGGAATCTTCCATCCAGAACAGGTTTGTGAACCATCTTTTTGCCAGGTGAGTTGCTATCCCGTTTAGGTTGTCTGTGAAACATGAGTGGCTAATGATCTAGTAAATAACTGTTGTAAAGGAATGGACATTTCTCCTGAAGAGAAATCCTGCCGCGCATACTGTTTTGTCTCATCTAAGCCTTATCAAAGTAATGAAGGATACCTAAAATTAGAATAAAAGTGCAATTCTTTAATCTGTATAATAATCGATATCAAATTTAAAAACATATACTCCGTATAGACTATAGTTATGTCAGATAACATTTGGAAGAAAAAGTATATTCTATATGACATATAACAGTATGTTACAAACATTATGACCAATTGAGATCTACAAGCCAGAAATGGTATCAGGTGCCTAAGAGGAGTAAGTATCCCCTATCGACTGACTACTCCCTCCGTACGCTCTCTCTGTTGAATAGGTAGAAGTAATTTCAATATAATACGAACTATTAGGCATACAAATTGTTATAAAACAGCCAAATGATAGGATATATTGGTCAATTAAACCTTCATAGAATGTAGGAAATTCTGACTTCAAACGAGGCTGTTAAGATCTCTTTAACCTCAACTTATCTGTCAATAGCCTGTCTCGGTTAGGAAATTGTAATGAAACATATGGAGATAACGAACAGTGTTCGAGATCAAAAGTCCATAAAACAATACAAAACAGGAGCAGAACAAACACGGACCTCCAAATTATCAGAGGAGGGATCAGATCCAATGGAGGAGTGAACATCCCCTGCCGACCGGTCACACCCTCTTTGTGCTCCTTGTCATGATCGGGAAATAACGGAAAAATCCGTCGTCAATTCAGTTTATAAATAATGGACTAACAATCAGTATGAAAAACATCAGTCAGCATTTGACTCAATGATAAATTATATTTGCTGACAAGGTCATTGTATCGACCAATAGAACTTACGAAATGATGACGTTAAATGAGATGTACAAGTAACGCATATACAAGTAATTAACAATGTGAACATTAATATGTATCATGAAAAATGTGCATGTGTTGGATCATTTATAATATATAACATTACTGTTTTTATATAAATTTCTAAATTAATTAATGTATTTTTTATATAAATTAGTCGCTGGCAGGTATTTGTCACTTACCTTTATATTTTATTTCCTTCAAAATAGAAATGTTTATGCATAATAACCATATAAATGACTTTTGGCACTATGTCTTTGTTATCAAAATCATATAAGCTATTTTTAGGTTTAAATACACTTAGTATATGCCCTTCCAATATAAAAAAACAAAGCCTAGCTGATCTCAAATTTCAGATTCATAAGATATACATGGATAATTTACCCCAACACTGTGTTTTTCTTTATTTCTTTTTTGGCCTGGTGCTCTATATATCTTCGTTACACATGAAAACTTTCTCACTTAGATCTTTGTTTTATAGTCACTTACAAAGAATAATATAATGCAAAACTTTCTTTGGTGTCAGCCGCATGTAAAAGGGCAATATCATGTTTTGAATAAAATGATATTTCTAAATGAAAGTTTGATTCTAACTCAAACTTTTGAGAGACCTTGACCACACATGTCGTCAAAGAGGAGCCCTCAAAATGGAACTGAAGACCTCAAAATTTATTTCTGATGTTTGCAACCTTTTTTCCTAGAGATTGAATATTAAGCGTTTAATAAAAGAAAGGAACAAGATTCAAAATATTTCGTTGCAAACATTTCGTTTTGTCGTTTTGAAAATCACTATTTGAAATAATTTTGATTATTTTACATATCTGTCTTTAGCTATGCATCTTTGAAATAAAGAACATCATAGAGTCTGAAGCAACAGTTTCATATCTCGATGTTGTAATATTAAAAGGGACTGATAGCTAAGCAACAAATAAATTTTATGATAAACGTGTTCTAAGGTCAGTTTCCTGTATTATTTTAATGTAGAAATATACCTGTATATGGAGTTCATGTTTTTCCAATTTTTTAGTACGTAAGAGACTGTTCTACGTACGAATAATTTCTAAAACGATCTAGGCAACCTTCATTTACAGATAAGTTGTTGATCCATGAATATCAACAATCTCGTTTAAAGTCAACATTTTTCAACAATGGCTTGTTTTGTGAATACAATTTATTGCTAAAAATCGACTGTAGACTGACGTCTTTCATATGTATTGTAAGGCTATCATTTTGTTTACCGAATTGACATTTGATTTTTGTCGTTTTCCTCATCATGAAAAGAAGAACTTGGAGACTAATTGGACGGCAGGGAATCTCTCTTCTCTGTAATACCTAATCCTGTCTCTGTTTCAGAGATCATTGTTTGCTGTGCTTACAAATTGAATTAATAAATTGGACTTTGAGTATTATCATTGCTCTTTATCTTTACATGAATCTTGTTATGTAGCTCTGTCTTATGACAGCAAGTTTATCAAAATTGTTAGAAAATGATAACGATATCAAAATTCGGGACATATCCGTTTCTTTTTCTAAGTGAACTGAAACACATCTATAGAAACTAAAAGATGCATAGCATACTAGTAATTGAATATTTGGAACAACTGTTTTGTTTATATTGTATACCCTTAAGTGGTCCCTGACAGTAATAATTTGTAACAACATGAAAAAAGTCCTTCCAACCACTGCGACACTTGGATGACAAGTATAGAACGGTGTTTAAAAACGATTTCCTGTATCAAATTTAACTTTTGGGGAGTGAAAACGTTTATTTTCACACAAAACGTACTTTTAACGGTTTTATCTTACAATTTTATCCAAAACTATTCAGCATTTCGTTTTCAAGATATTAAAACTGCTTTCCAGCATCACATAGTTCTGGAAGATTAAGTCTAAGGAAAGACAATTCCTTAATGTCTGTCATTTGTTACATCGAAAATGAACAGGCTTAAATATCTGACGTCACGTTACTTGAATGGATAACAAAATGTTACAAGTTCACCCTAAGGTAAGTTCCATTTCATTTTCAGTTCTGCATGGTATGTACAATTTAAAAGATAAAGTTATATCATATGGTATAATTTTTGCGGCATGACTTGATTCATTATAATACAAGTTTCATGCATATTTTGTGAGAATATGAATTTTCCTTTTATATGAGAAATTAATTTTTTTTTAATATTTATTAACTCGGAACGATAAGGAACTGAAAATTTCATAGCGAAATCTAATTATTTTTATGTTCATATGTCAAAACTTTAACTGTAGTCATTATTTGAACATGTTTATGAAACATATGGCGATAACGAACAAGATTCAAGATCAAAAGTCCATAAAAGAATACAAAATAGGAGCAGAGCAAAACATCATGGACCATCAAAACATCAGAGGTGGGATCAGGTGCCATGGATGGGTGAGCATCCCCTGCCGACCGGTCACATCCGCCGTATGCTCATTGTCATGATCGGGAATCGGGATATAACGGAAAAATCCGTCGTCAATTCAGTGTTTAAATAATGGACTAACAATTAGTATGAAAAACGTCTGTCAGCATTTGACTCAATAATGAATTGCATCTGCTGACAAGGTCATTGAATCGACCATAGAATTTACGAAATGACGACTTTAAACTAGACTGGTGATATTCTTGTTTCATCAACTTGTTTATCAATAATTTACCTTGTTTTAGAAATTGTTCATACATAGAGCATGCCTTTGCATATACGTATCGAATCAACTGAGATATATGAACTCCGTATGCAAGTGATGAAAGTATATTGCTGCATAATTAGTTAATAGAAAAAGTTAAAGTCATCACGTTTATCATCGAGCTTGTTTGTTAGCTTACCATTAACGTCTTTTTCAAGAAAAATATCTAGATATAAAGCAGATGTGTTAGACTCTGTTGTCTTTTAGTTCAAGTTCACCGGGATATATCGTATCTACATAAGAATGGAAATTACCATTGTTCATTGATAAAACGTCGTTGATATATCTAAATGTCGAGTTGAAGGCTACAGCAAGTGTTTTCTTATATTCATGCATAAGATTTAGAATAGGTCTGCTAATAACGGGGCGCAGTTGATACCCATTGGAATTCCAATAGATTGGTCGAAGACCTGGTCTCTAAAAACAACATAGATAATGTCAATCAGAAACTCAAGCACTCAAACTCAAGCATCTTTTTTATGGCGACTTCAGAGTACTTGTGTGTAGAATCAGAATGTTTTTAAAAAAAATTTAGCAAATGACCAAGGCAAGAAAATATATGAAATTATATGTGTGTATGTTAAAGATAAATTTGCTAGCGACAGAGAAATAAAATTATTATTTTATCACTTTTTGCTGAATGACTGATTAGAGTTTTTTAACTGAATTATTTTTTAAATTTTGTTCCAGTTATTCAACAGTCTTAAGATCTGCATTTTCCTTAGAGAGTTGTCATAATGCTTCGGAAGAATAAATTTGAATTTTTTTCTAGGTTGTTAAAAACAGTTAAGACCTGAATCTTATTTATAGAGCATAGATGCCCACTCTCTAATACTGGTATTCGATTGTTTGACAGCAGACGTAAAATAAATCAATTTCATTTAATCCACTCTTTCCTTGTTCAAACAAAAAGCATTTGAAAGTTATAGAGTTTCACTGGACAGACAAAGTATCTGTCACTTGTTAAAGGTAAACTCGTAGGAAATGATTTTAATGTAGATTCCAAACCATATGTTTTTATTATTTCAATGCATTTATTTAAAGGCGGTTTGAGCCATGATAAATCTATATGTTTTATCATACACTGAATTAAAAACAACATTCATGGTAATTTATGATATATATTTCAATCATCTATATAAAATATATAAGATTTAAAATATTACTGGGAAAAGATTATCAATCCATTTTGACTTTTTCTTCTGTTTAAAAAGATTATTAAGATATTTTTGTCTTTTTATGCATGTTTTATTTTTTTTTTTAATATGACTTGTTAAGAAATCTGTTGCCTACAATATTTTCAAACGTGTTAAAAATCCTTCCCATAATTTTATTTTTAAAACTCCCCTTACCGAAAAGTGAAGCTGATTTTTCTCACTACATACCTATTTATACATGTACAGGGTGTTTCACAATATATGTCACACATCTAAAGACAGATAGATAAATGACAACTAAAGCTAAATATACATTTTATATATCATTTTAATCAGCATAAATTCAAAATTATTTTTTTGGGTTAGAAGTATCCAACATTTTCCACTTCAGTTACTATGGCAACATATCCTTAAACGTTATTTTCCAAGTGTTTCCCAACATTATATCCTAAATAACTTATGAGACTAATGCATAGAAATTTCTGACCACTGTTTTGTAAGTTTCACAGGATACTTGAGACTTTTCTTGTTTTATATCTGGCTTCTTAGAACCCTCAAAATACATAATTATCTATTTTTAATTAAAGTTGCATATAAATAAATGTGTCATTTCAGAACTACCTGCATGTGTTAACTGGTGCCCATTTCGCTCTTCCTTTCAGTCAGTCTTGCAAACTTGAACGAGCTCTGAAAGTCAACGGACTTTACATGCTGAAATCTTGTATGCAGACAAACAACTCAAATTTAAGATTTCTAAATACACTTGATGCACTAACCGGCATTGTTACAATCCATTTTCAAAAACTCAGATCTAACTTTTATGAGGTTTTCTCAATGATTGACTTCACTTTAATATTGTTCTCATTTCTTCTCTTTTTTTTTGGGGGGGGGGGGGGGGGCAGAATGTAGCTGTCTTTCATCTTAACATTAAAATTTAGTTCAAACTCTCTTATTTTTCTTAATATATGAAAACTAGACAAGAATTTGTGGTCTGAATATTTTTCATCATCACACCCTGTACAATATTCAGGATATCGTTCTAATAATTAAAGTTTACAACCAATTTTTGCTGCAAGTTGTACTCCATTTTGAGAAAAGCTGACATTATGAGGTCACTGATTATATCATCAGTTACTTCATGATATATTATAATTTCCCCAATACTTTGCAATATCATAATTTTAGATCTATTTGCTTTCCTATAGTGTTTTGGTATTTTTGTTATCATGCTCAATATTCAGATTATGCCCATTTAGATGTGTGACATATATTGTGAAACACCCTGTAGATATTTTTGGTGTATTCTTAATGATTAAAAAATTTCTTATCTTATACATGTAAAATTTAATCAACTAAGGAACAATGAAGCAAACAAATAGTGGCGTGTATGTAACACTTGTCTTCTTTTCAGTAAGAAGACGCCTACTTTAGAATATGCACTGTAATTTAAATGTAGACGACGAGCTTCGTTGACAAGAGGAAATATTTATTTAACACTATTGAAACCGACGGTATTATTGAAAATTCAATACGTTAAATAGATTCCGGTTATCAATGAGGGTTCAATATAATAAAAGAAAATGCATATTTTTAATTTGGTCTGGTTTTATTCAGGGTTGACAGAACGTTAATTTCATGCTATTAAAGAATCGGAGAATATTCTCTTTCGATTAAATCCCATTCGTTTTCTTTTATATCATCATTTCACTTTTAAGCTTGTTTCTTCTATTTTGAATTAAAATGTAAGTAGTGTTAAATTTATATAGCAATTTACATTTTCAAAATTGTTAATTTAGAATTTAGTGAAATGAATGTATAATTTATTTTCATCTGAGAGCAACAATTTAATAGATATGCACTGAATCTGCTAAAGGAGAAGTTAGCAATCGTTCTCAAGATTGCAAAACAGTGTTCAAAGTGGCAACATTGAAGATAGTTATTTAATAATTTAAAAAAAAATGAAAATGTTAAAAACTAAAGTCATCTTTGAAATTCATGTCCCCCTTAAAATTACAATCATTGTAATATACTAATCTATATAATTATATGAACATGAGAAAAAATGTAGAGGCAAGGAATCAAATATGCGCAGATCTGTTTAGAATCTTAAACACAAAATTGTTCAACTATTCAGTATGTTGTAAACAGCTTGTCAGGCCCCATGTAATTTGTAAACCGATATTTCTCGTGTAATTGGAAAACGTTTAAAAGATAAGGCAGTGGTAAACTCACCTGTCCAATGTGATTTATTCTCCTATCCACCAGTATTCTCTCTTTATTTCACAAGTTGATTCGTTTT
Source organism: Saccostrea cuccullata (assembly GCF_032062105.1). Taxonomy (NCBI): domain Eukaryota; kingdom Metazoa; phylum Mollusca; class Bivalvia; order Ostreida; family Ostreidae; genus Saccostrea; species Saccostrea cuccullata. The sequence goes on along the minus strand of NW_026930714.1, from coordinate 6,630 downwards.
CCTTCAATATTGTTTTTTTCTTTGGATTACAAATTACCTGTGCACGTGTCTTGATTCACACCTTGAAGACCATACGTCTATCTCCAATATCTATTTTTAAACATGTTTTGCTAGAAAATCCTCTCTCAGGGTAAGAACATTTACCAATATCTCTCGGTTTATAAATATACACTCCTATGCCGAAGACAAACTTTTAAAAGTTAAGTGAAAGCCTCCAATCTTGCATAACGGAGTCGATCGGTGATCTTTAATTTGCTTTACTCCCTTTAAAATCGAAGAACCTCTCGCCGATATGTATTGATTCTCTTACGAAGATTCCTGACCCATTTCTGAACTTTTAAAGATAGCAGGTTGTGGACTATCCACTCCAAGTTTGCCCCGATATCCGGGGACAATCGTTGATAACAAAATAAAATTCCTTACACATATGGATTTTCTGTTTGAATTAAATCAAATCGTTTCCAAAAGGAACGATACACCATGTGCACCTCTTCTTTTTTTCGTTTCTTTGTTCTAAGGACATCTAATCGTAAGCTTATCTTATTGAAAATTAATTATGAATTGAATGAGTTTATTTGACAAATTAAAATTCTACTACTAATGAACGCCCAGATAAATCTCTATATTAAGATATTTTAGTGATTTATTTTTTGAACGAATTTCGGTATATTACTTTTTCAATTTATTATAACACTTAATCATCATATCAATTTTCAATTCATTTAAAAAATAATACTGTATGTAAAGAAAATGCTAAAATACTTCTTGCCTAACTTTCAGAAAACATCATTAGTAACAGTCTTAAGTGCTATCTGACAGTTTGAAATGGGCGTATTCATAGTTGGATTAAATTCCTACCCCCTTGTACAATATCAAATTGTAAGAACAGACACAAAATTAGGTAACGAAGATAAACGAAAGAAAAGAATCTTAAAACGTTTAAAACCTTGTCTGGTTGCTGCGATTTGTGTTACATACTTAATAATATTCCTAAAGCCAACAGAGTGCAGAGTACAATGTACACGGAGTATATCTTGGAGTGGATTTATTTGAACCCTATATCTCCTTACTATGTATGTATAATGTGGTCGATATTGATATGAAAATATTTTTATTTCATCACAGGATACCTTTTGAACATGTATTCCAGTTCATTTACTTTTAATAATAGAGATAAAAATGCAGTCCATCTGATAAATTAATTTTTAAAGAAATTGAACTAGATATTGTACGATTCATCTAGAAAAGCTAAACCAAAAATGAATGAAGAGTTTTTCTCATTTAATAGAATTAACAAAATATTATAAGTTATGTTAATATTACATGTTAACGGAAATTTCTATAATACATAATAGATCGAGAAAGAAAATATTTTAGAAACTAAGGCTTCTGACTTCTGAGTAACGAAAAAACAAGATTTGTTTAACTTTAAGTTTAGGTCTCTACATGTTTTCTCGTGTTTGTTAAATAAACAGTAAAAAAATCATATTTTTGAAGGATATCAACGACATTACTGCATGCTTGTCTAATATAAATACTGAAAGAAGGAACACTTGTGTTTGTAAATACTTTTGAACCCTGAAACCTAGTGAAATGCGAAAAATAATTCATGAAATATCTATTACACAAGGGATTGGATACTTTAAACAGACTTCTGACACGTACTTCAAAAAAGCAAATATTGAATAACAGAAAAAGCAAATTGACATCTACGCAGACACTTTGGTGAAGATCTTAACAGAAATGATTTTTTTTTTCGAAATATTAAATGCACATTTTGCAATGCCTATTTTTTTTCCTTTCTTTGAATACCACGACATACTAGTAGTAAAGATTGTGTTTATCTGTAGAAAACATCTTTAGGACATGCAGACCCTTTTGATCGTTGTCCTCTCTATGTCCGAACAAGATCATTGCAATTTGTCTGTGTATTAAAAAATATACAACAAATTAGAAGCAAATTAACAAAATTTATTTGATTTTGGAGACCTTATGCTCCGTGCAATATGTATTTGAGTTGGTGCTTCTTGAGATGAATTGATTTCTAACTGTAAAAGAAGAGAAAAAAATGTGATGGCCTTTTTCTGTGAAAATAAAATTAAGAAAAGTGCAAATTAATATACATGTAATGACTATAGACCTCTTAATTTTTACATTTAAGTAACCTTGAAATATATGATGGTAACGAACAATATTCAAGTTCGTAGTTCATTAAACAATAAAAAACGAAAGCAGAACAAAACGGACCTCTAAGACATCAGAGATGGAATCAAGTGCCAAGGAGGAGTAAGCATCCCGTACCATGCAACCGGTTACACCCGCCGTGTGCTCCTTGTAAAGATCGGGAATTAACGGAACAATCTTTCGACAATTCTGTATTCAAATAATGGCCTAACAATATGTGTGAAAACGTCAGTCAACATTTGACATCACCTTTATAATTTACCATTGTTGCTAGATTATCATTAACGTCTTTTTTTTTGAAAAAAAAAATTCAAAATATGAAACATGTTTCGGACTCTATGGTATTGTTTATTTCAAGTTCACCGGGATATATCATCATAAGAGTGGAAATTACTATCGTTAGTTGACAAAGCGTCATTGATATACCAGTTTCTAAATATTCTGCGGAAGACCACAACAAGTGTTTTCTTCTTTTTTCACGTATAAGATTTTGAACAAATTCTGCTTCATACGGAAAAGTTAGTTTTGCTAATAACAGGGCGCAATTGCTACCCATGGGAATTCCATTAGATTAATTGTGGAAGACCTGATCTCAATAAAAAATCACATAGAGATTGTCAATTAGAAACTCAAACATCTTTTTATATCAACCTCAACATATTTGTGTGTACAATCAAAATATGGCACCTGATCCCACCTCCGATGTTTTGGAGTTCCGTGTTTGCTCTGCTCCTATTTTGTATTGTTTTATGGACTTTTGATCTTGAATACTGTTCGTTATCCCCATATATTTCATGCATGCTTTAAATACGAATCATGATTGCTTCAAATTTCTAGAATGGGAGATTATCCACAATAGAAATGATTGCATTGTTATACAAAATATGATTAGAGAAAATTTTACCATGATCAATCGTCATCGAAGAAGTCATCACCGAATCCACCGAAGAATGGATAGAATGAGCGGGAGGGGCGGAAGAATCTGGGGTACTCAAAATCATCGAAGTATGGAAAGGCTTCCGCCGACAAGCTCAGGATGACCACTAGCAGAAGAGCGAACACGAGGTAAGCTAGGTTTCCCATCTTCAAAGCTCTACATAAAATGTAAAAATTAAATAAATAAATAAATAAATAAACAAATAAAATAAATAAATAGTACATAAACAGATATGCATGTACATGTATATATATGTAAATAGCAGAGGAGCCAATTTCTATAAAGCTACTTTATTGCCCTTTACATTTCTTACATCTCTACAGAGTGGAAAGAAAATCAAATGTAAAAAAACAGAAATACGACCGAAAAGTAAAGAAAGCTCCCCATCTCACTCATATACACAAGATTGCTAATGTTCAGTCACAAAATGATATATACCTAGCTTTTCAAGAATGTAAAGTTTGAATATAGAACCATTTTTAAAATTCAACTGTCAATAAGGACTGAAAAATTTGAAGTTAAATGAAGCATAACAATTTCATATTCATGAAAATCGTGCTCACACTTCATGGACATTTTCTCTTGATTTATGTTCGTTACGTTTACATTTAGCAAGATTGGTTTATGTGGCATATTAGATTTCATAGTGATAATTAAACAAATGCTCTGTTTGCATATAAAAATAATAATATATAAAAATAATTTTTTAATGAAAAAATTCAGTTTAATAATAATCTTGGAACGACTTAACAAACAAAAAAACGTGATCATGGCCTTAACAGATATAAAATTTATATCGACTTCTCTAGTGATTTTAGATCTTTCATTCTCATTTGCGTGCTTGTAAGGAAATGCTTGTTAAATACACTGTGCATCATCATTCACGTATTTTTATTATTTATAAAGCATTGTTACCAATACATGTTGTAATGAAATTAATTATTATTTATAAAACATTTTACCAACTCTTAAACTAACCCCAAAGGTATTAATATAGAAAGCACAAAGAAATTCGATTTTACATATATTCCAGAAATAGACGTGCATTTTGTCACCTACAAATATGTACTGACTGAGTAGTCCAGCTAGAAAACCAAGGTTTGATATTGTTTCATTTATTATTGGTTTATTAGCAATTTGAATCTATAAAGCACATTTTACAAAACTGTTTGAGATTAGACTTGCCCTAAGAAAACAAATATTATTGAAGAGAAAACTTTTTATACTCGCTGAATGAAATACGATTTAAATACATGTACATGTAACTCTGATTTAGCTAGTTACAAATTTTATCATAGGTCATGGTCAATTTTGATATATACCTGTTTTCAAGAATGTAAAGTTTGAATTAGTGCATTTTTAAAATTCTGAATAAGGGAAAAATTTGAAGTTAAATGTATTAACAATTTCATATTCTGAAAATCAAATAATTTTCTTTGATTTATGTTCAAATGATCATAAACATGCACCCTTTTCATATTACTTTAATGATAATTAAACAAATGCTGTTTGCATATAAAAATCAATAATATATAAAAATAGATTTTTTAATGAAAAAATTTATATGCTGCTAACTTAACAAACAATAAAACGTGATCATGGCCTGATATAAAATTTATATCGACTTCTCTAGTGATTTTAGATCTTTCATTCTCATTTGCGTGCTTGTAAGGAAATGCTTGTTAAATACACTGTGCATCATCATTCACGTATTTTTAGTTTATAGTTTTGTGGTCATGTCTCAATAATAAAATACCACTTTCTAACCCCAAAGGTGACAGAAATCGATTTTACGATATATTCCAGAAATAGACGTGCATTTTGTCACCTACAAATATGTACTGACTGAGTAGTCCAGCTAGAAAACCAAGGTTTGATATTGTTTCATTTATTATTGGTTTATTAGCAATTTGAATCTTCAAGAAAAGATGTTTGAGATTAGACTTGTTTATAAAGAAAACAAACCGTTATTGAAGAGAATAAGTTTTATCTCGTTGAATGAAATACGATTTAAATACATGTACATGTAACTCTGATTTAGCTAGTTACAAATTTTATCATAGGTGGTCAATTTTGATTTATGCTAAGACTGTGTTATTAGTGCATCTGATAGGGGAAAATATGATTGTGTATTCCATTGGATAGCTAAAATCAAATAATTCTTGTTCCGCAAATGATCTAATGCACCCCTTTCATTACTTTAATGACATTGTTCATATTTCAGTACTAATCAAAGATTTCGAAGAAATATTTATATGCTGCTAACTTGTACTTTAGATATTGATAACATGTTGTAAGTCTTGTTTTAGTTAAAGTTTTATACCAGGAAGGCTTCAAAATTAAAGTAAATAAAAAGCTTTAAATTTGTAAAAAAAAAAAAAAAATTATTAATCACATTTCATTTTCAGTGATTCATTTGAAGAGGAAAAAGCACTTTCAAGCTAACTTAAAAAAACATTCAAACATTTGCATTTGTTCTTAATAGGTTCATGGACAAATCTTTACCTAAGTAGATGTCAAAAAAGAAAATTCCACTTATAGAAAAGAGTGTTTGTTTAGATTAGTTCAAAAGAACATCAACTCAATGTAAAGTTAAATTCGAGTTTCTCAGATGGAGAGAAAAAAAGGACATTTTCGAAGAAATAAAGAGAAGGAGGCTAGTCTTACCTGGTCTCCTAACGTGCAGACAGATCAAATCTATCGATATATCGAACTGATTGGTCTTAAATATGCCAGGGGATGACAAATCGTCATCATGGCTATGATTTGTATAAGACAATAATTTTCTGTACGTGATTCCAGAAAAGCATACGGCGGCTGTCACAGGTCAGAATATTTTTATAGAAATAATGCCTTATCCAAAGAAAGCCGCCCTTTTTACTGATACGTTAGTATAATAGTGTATTATTCACCTCGATGTTTTTCGGACAGTCGTTAAAAGCTGGTTGGACAATTGTGTGATTTATGCAAATATCATATTTGCATTTTTGACTTGAATACGCATATCTTTGCCTTTGAATATTGTCATTCATCAATTGTAATGATATATTCCGAAAATATGATAAACTGTTTTCCGATATATTTTTATTTCAAGTCAGTTAATAACATTTATACTTGTATGGAAACTGAAAGGTAATCTTCGTTTTTAAAGGCAGTAATATATGATTTTATTTATGCAGTTTGTAATTACTCAGTTTTCCACCATTAATATCTTTAAAGCATAAAATTTGAAAGTGAATGTTTTTAGATATAAAATTCTGCTTAAATAAATAAATAAAAAAAATAACGACTTTTCAACTCATTAAACAACCGTAAATTACATACTCTCGATACTCACACTTTACTTTGGGGAGATGAAACGTTATATGATATTAAAGGAATACCTATTTTCTATTGTACAAACTTTTATTAAAAAGTCAGTACGATTTGTTTGATACAATAATTACTTCTTGCAAATTTTATACATGTATTCTAATGAATGTGGGTTGCTCTGATTAACAAATATTATG